>NC_061115.1:71645745-71668262 GCF_002878395.1 Capsicum annuum | reverse complement strand
TTTCGTGAATAAAGTTCCAGAGTTGGAAGTTCATATTCATCTTCCATTTTTAGGTATATGGGGCTTTGAACAAGATTATCCTTTGGATCTTGTGCCCGGTATTTTTGTTGAATTACATTGACATGAGATTTTACATGTTTTACCATGAATTAGAAATATGGTTTTATATCTTATGTTATTGTCCATGAGATATGGGACTATGTCATCCGATATGTGTATGATGTTGAGATGGAGTTATGTCCAAAAAGTATTTGATTATGCGACTGTGATGAATTAATTTGTTAAGCCTTGATTTGTACTATCATTCCACTATTTCCTTATTATGAATTTATAATTGATATTGGAAATTCTATATCCCTACTATGGGTTGATGTCTCAAGTACCTTTAAATGAGAGTTGGATGGCAAATTGAGAAATGTTGATATTGAAGTTGCAATGAGACTTGGTATTTTTCGGACGATTTTGATGAGTTAAATTGTTGAAAATATTATGTATTAAGCCTTCATATCCTTGTTCAAATGTCGAGTCCGTTATGGTTCAATGCATTGATACCTTGTTGATGTTGAGAAAGATTAAAATGTTTTGAGCTAAAATGTGTTGAGTTAGGAATCCACAAATTGATATGATTTAATAAATGAGAAAGAGATTTGATTTGATTTTTATGATAAACCCTTGTGATGTTGTGGTGGATTTTCTAACGCGTTCTGAGCTTGTCGGGGAGTAGTACTTAGCACCGAGAGGGAAATTTGATATTTTCCAAAACCTATGTGCCACCGTAGGGTTGTTTGATGATGATATTATTGGCTAGAGAGCCCGATTGTGATTATTGCAGTTTTAAGGTCATACTCCCTGGCAAAGAGTATGACACTCCTGCCAATGGGGGTTTCAAACGTCGGTATTCCACGTAGGTCACGTGGGGTTGTTGGTTATAGGAAACTCCCCTGTCCATAAGAGTCATGCTTATTGAAATACCGAGTCACTCTGAGTTTTGATATTGTAAGTCAAGTTGCCTATGATGATCTATAATGATTTATGAGGTTTTTCTCCTACATTTCCTATCTAAGATGTTATGAGTTGCATGATTCAATGTCACTCAAGCTAGGTGTGTTATTATGGTCCGTATGTACGTTTTTACGAAATTCATGATATTATTTATATTTTGTATACACCCCTACATACTCGGTACGTCTCTTGTGCTGACCCACATATTTCTCTATGGGCTACATTCTTACCATGATTTAGGTTCAAGTACTCAGCCGCAGCCACGACAGTGATATTCGAGTGTCGCATCTATGTTCCGTCAGTGGTGAGTCCTCATGGTTCAAGGACCAAGTTGCTGGTTTTGGTACTATTGTTTTGTGATCCCTTTGGTCTGTTGACTCAGTTGGGGGTTTGTCCCAATGGCTCGTTGATTTTGCTATATAGAGGCTATGTCAGACTAGTGTATTGTTGGGTTGGTTTGTGTATAGACATTTCATAGATGTACAGTCTAATGATATTCTGAGTCATGTGCGATGTGATATGATATGTACTTATATATATATTCTTAGCGTAGCGTGTATGTTGTTGTGTTGGAATCCAAGGGTAGTGTTTTGGCTTAAAAGGTTAGCTTGAGGCTACGTGTAGCCTTGAACACCGTGTGGCGTCTTGGGATGATATTTCGGGGCGTTACAATAATGCTTCTGCTAATTTAAATGCTATGTTTATTCTAGAAATTAGACTTTGTCCAATTAGTAAATATGTTATTCATATTAAATGTGTTGCACACATATTAAATTTTGTTGTGAATGATGATATTGATTAATTTTTTAGTAGTATTATTATATTGAAAATGTATTTTTTTTTTGGACTTTTCTTATAAATAATAGTATTAGAATTAGTCAACATAAAGATCTTTACCATGTGTATGAAGTTCCGTATAGAAAAATTTCAAAGCATGTCAAAACTAGATGAAATACTTTTTATGAAATGATTGACATTGCTTATAATTATGAAAAACCTATTACTATGATGTTTAATAATCATAGTGCTTATTCTGCTCATAAACTTTTCGGTAGTGATTGAAATGCTGTAAATGCACTTAAACAATTTTAAGATCATTTTATGATGCTACCAAAGATTTTTCTGAAATATATTATCCTACTATTAGTGAAATTTTAGTACATCTTTGAAATATTTTGTGCCTTTTTGCTATGTATAAAAAATGCATATTTTAAGGATTCTACTGTAGCTATGGTTGAAAAATTTTAAAAATACTTTTTTTCCGTCCCCAGGTTTAGTAACTATAATTTTTTTAATCCAAAATATAAAGGACACGGTGAAAAAGCTTTAGTTAAAGAAATTTTTGAAAAATTTATAAATTCTATCACATGAAAAAATAGATCAAATAACATAATTGAATAGCATTAAAACTTGTGCCAATGAATTGTATGGCAAATATTGCCCCTTAGATAATATTTATGTCCCTCAAGATACTATGCCGGGATTAGGTATCCATGGTAAAGAAAAATCATCACTCGATCTTGATTCTTCTCATAAGTATGAATTTATTAAATATCTTGAATGGGGTACTGATAATATTACAAATGCGAAAGATATACCACATAAATTAGATTGGTGGAGGGCTCATGGACTACACTTTCCAAAACATAGCAAGATGGTGAATGACATGCTAGCTATTCAAGGATCATCAATTGCTTCAAAGCAAGCTTTCAACGTGACAAGATTTCAAATTGGAGACAATAGATATTCCTCAGCATAATACAATTTGGAGGTATCAATTTCTTTTTAGATATTGGATCAACATCAAGCAAAGAAATAAAGAAAGGACGAAGTTGCAAAAATACATTAAGATTACATAGATTCAGTCATAGAATGTAATAGTGGTGATCTCATTGTAGTTGAAGATCATTAACAAGCTTTACCAAGATCGAAGGTTAATAACACTCATTCTTTAGAAGAGTTAGAAGATAACTGTATAAATCTATATAAATATTAGTACTACATTCGAAGCTTAGTTGAAACATAACCCTTCCTAGAAGGTGGTTATGTAAATTAGGTGCTCTACTAATAGTTGTACAGTATAATACTAGTTTAAAATTTTAAATAAATTGTGTTGATTTTTAACTTTTATCATTGTTTTATGATTTTATATTTTTATTTAGTGCCTTCATTTTTTAACTTAGAAACTTAAAAAACCACAAACTAATAGGCTTCTAAACATAAACTTATAAATTTAAAAGCTTAAAAAACTAAAAAACTTTAAACAAACTTAAAAACTTCAAATATATTACTTAAAAAAATATTAAATTAAAATTTATAACTTAAAAATTGAAAAAATTAAAAAATAAAAAACTTTAACAAACTAAAAGTCTTCAAAAATATAAACTTAAAAACTTATCAACTTATATATTGAAAAAAATTTAAAAAATTAAAAACTTTAACAAACTAATAAATTTCAAAACTTAAAATTTTAGAAGTTATAAAAACTTTTAAGTTATAAGTTGTCACTTGAAAAATTAATTTTTTTCCAAAATGTAACTCAAAATTTTTTGTTTTGTAAAGAATAATATCCATTCCAATTAACCCATTCTGGTGTGGTACCAATCTATACTAGTTAATTTCGGAACGAGATGGGATGTCATTTTCATATCGGATATTCTGGTCCGGTCCATATCGGTATCGGTTCCCATTCTAGTCTTGGACATTTCAGTTTGGTTTGATACAGGTCTGTCGAGTCCGACGAGTAGTCTTGGGCTTGCCTTTTGTATAATTCACCACTAACATAGACTTGCAAAATTTTAAATCACCAAGGAAATGAGGGCATTAATGAAGGTTAGGGTGAAGGAAGGGATTTATGGATCAAGTGACTCAAAAATCTCCCTAAACACAATTAGCTCTAGCAACTTCTTAGGCTCAAATTCGTTCAAGTTCTTCATCTGATTCACCCTCATTTCTTTTATTTTGCTTACCGAAATATTTATCATACTTTTTCTAATCTTACTTATGAGATTTTCCTCTTCATTCATTTCTTCAGTTAACTCTTTCAAGAGATTTTCGATTCACTAGCTATTCATGCCCCTTTTATCATGCTTTCCCACTTATTCAATTTATTTTTAATTGGATAGGATCTTTGCTTTTAATTTCAATCTCATATCGTCTTATGAAACATCTTTTGAGACAACCAAACATACACCTCTCATAAATAATCTTGAAAACATCCTTCCTCCCAAAATTAGGCTTTTGCCTAATATTTTTCTTCTTACAATTATGCACCCCCAAACTTAGGCATTTGCCTACATCGACCTACATTAGAGCAATATGACACATTCAAGGAGGTTGAGTGTCAAAAGAGGAGTTATTAAAAATGATCATTCTATTATAGTATGGTTATTACAAAGAAAGAGGATAATGGAAAAAGGTTCAAGTAGTTGACTATGAAACAATGTTAAGATGGGATTTAGGCAAGAGGGCCTCAGGTAATTATTCAAAGAAAGCGTGGTATAGGATTGTACCTTGAATATATATGGAGCAAGTTCTAGACTAAACTTCATCACAAGAATTGATTGAAACCCTCACCACACAAGACACCACACTCTTAAATAGAAAGCTAGTTTTCCAAACAACATGAGCAAATGAACTTGACAAACTACACTAAATCAAGAACTCTAATTTTGCGACAAAAGAGATAAAAGCTAAATTTAAAGGTCATTATTCAATACAAATCTCAAAAATTCTTTTCTCTTAGTGTTTCAAAAACTAGTTTGCTCTTTTAAAAATCATTTTGCTTACAAATGACAAATTTTTTGAGGTACGTTTCAAACTTTACTAACTACTTGACACTAAATCTAAAGGATGGGCATTTCCCTTAAGAAAGTCACCTGTTCTATCTAACATAGGAAAATGTTATTCGGTTCGACAAAGATAGAAAAATAGAAAAAGAAAATGATCTCCTCCAAAATAGATCGAGTTTTGAAGAAAATTCTTGATGTTTATTAGACATGTATACACAAGATAAATGAAATGATGCGCTATCCCAAAGTAGTCATCACCCCAAATCAACAATCAACATAAAGAAAATGCATATAGGTTTTAAATGATAGCAAGCATATAAATAGACCAAGCAAGGGCTAAAAGCAAATCAATCCAAAAATAAGCTCTGACGAGGGCAATATCATCTTTAAAGACAAGAACAAGATAATGTATCAACAAAAATAATATTACATACCTTGAATCAAATAGAATGCCCCCCCCCCCCTTCCTTTTGCTAGGGCCCAGCTCAGGCCCCTTTATTTTTTTTATTAGTGTTAATGGTTTGATTTATCGGGTCCAAAATTTAAAAAAAATAATATGTAATTTGAATTTTATGGTTTCTAAATATATATTAAACATATACTACTTAAAATACTACTTTAATGAATATACATACATCTGTACATTCAATATATACTACTTTAAAGAATATGCATACATATATACATTCAATATTTAATACTTTAAAGAATATACATACATATATACATTTAACATTTACTACTTTATAGAATATACATATATATAAACATTCAATATATACTACTTTAAAGAATATAAATTCATATATACATACCTTTTATATCTATCAACATATACTACTTAAAATAATATAATTACAATGTATATTACTTAACATAATATACATATAATATGTTCAACAACATATACTATTACTTAAGCCTTAGAATAATATACATACAATATATTCAACATATAATACTACTTAAAAGAGTATATGTAGTATATATTATTAAAAAAAATTACTTAAAAGAACATGTATACAATTTTCAAAAAAGAATAATACATCAATATATTCATGTATTGACATATACTACTTAAAACTTTAACTTATATAGAATTTTTATATGCCGGTACTTGTTTAAGTGATATTTGCTAACATTGTTTTTCAATATATATTTTTTAAGTTTATGTAAACTTTGATAATAATATATTAAAAATATTTAATTCATACAAGATATTCAATTTAAATAAAAAAATATTTAGAGTAAATGAACCTTATATTTGATTGATTGCAAAATATTTCAAAACTTACAAGTTACAAGGTTTCGAGTATATTTCACTAATTTCACAAAGTTAAATGAAAAATAAAAATTCAATAGATTAATTATAAATTCTATAAATTTTTCATCATTTTTTTCAGTTCACCATGTTAATATTAGCGGAAATTGCTTGACGATTTTCAAAATTAATGCCACCAAAGTCATGCATTGGACTTGATTGTGTCGAATGCTCCCTTGAAGTCATTATTTCTTCAACATCTTCTTCATCTTTCAGCTACATGAACATTTTTTAATTTGTTCATTCCTTTTTGATACAGTATCTAAGTCAAACTAGCACATTCATGGCATTGTTTCTCAATGAGTATAGGTTGTCTCCAATCTGCTGCCGTCTTTGACTAAAATATCTCTCTAATGCAACTGTTGACATTGGAACATTCTATATATTTTTAGGTAATCTTAAAAGTATGGGATATTGTCTTTCATTATTCTTCTATCATTCTAGTGTGTTGATATTGTCGATCTGAATCATGTAACATACACATAGAACAATAACTAGTAAATTGGTTAAAATCCATAGTAATAGAAACTTTATAAAAATTTCAAGTATTTAAGAAATCATAAGTAGAATTCTATCTAGTATTTACTTCTTCAGGCATTAATTTCGGTCCAAACCCATTTTGCTGACATTTTATTTTAAATTCTATAAGTCTAAATTTTCTATTATTTCCTTGAACAAATTCAACCTCAAGATAATTTTTCGATAGCAATCTCAAAAAAAGCAATGTTATCTTTTATAAAAATTATATATGTGGCAAGTGAAGTAGGTTGGGATCGAATTTCTATTACGTGTCTGTCAAAGTATTGAAAAATAAGTAAAATAGGGGGATTTTGTGAAACAAAAGATCAATAATAACAAGTTTTAGTTCATTGAATTTGTAATCAATACGAGAATAAAACCATGACCGTGTTCTCTAATAATATCATAACTTTGTAGGCCCTCCATACTTTAGTGATCTCTTTTGGTATTCAAAATACAGAATCGTTAGGCTATTTATAGATGTCTTTATAGTTGACTATCCTCAAGAACAAATGTTAATATTTTATGAGCGTTACATTTGATCCCTATCTATGATTCCAATATAGTCTTTTTCGTTTACCAGCTTAAGTCTAATTAAATAAATATAGCTCTAAATTTTGCTGTTGATATGCTATTTTAATCCGGATACCCTTGCTACTACCTAGGGTAAAGATAGGAAAAGTTTTAATGTGTGCACTCATTGAAAGACAATCAAACCAAAAGAAACAATGATACATGCACAACTACCTTCTAAAAATAACCTTTTACCTCAAACACTACTTTGCAAATTTGTTGTGGTGCCCACAACCTAGTTGTGATGTTTAGCTACTTTTAATTGCAAGAACACAAGAAGAATGAAATACTCCAAAATCTCAATTTGAATTAACACCGTAAAAATTTATGTTTGTGATTTAAAAACCAAGAATGTGACTTAAAACATTAAACTAATGTTATAGAACATAAAAAAAATCATAAAACTGTAATAGGACTTTTCATAGATGGAAGAGAATCCTATACAAAACTATATAGGATAAGAAGGTCAGCATATTTCTACCAATTGTGGACCAGAGTCGTGAATCAATCTACTAATCATCAATCAGAGTCATTGAAATCAGACTCTTTTCCACTGATCCAATTTACTAATCATAGATCCAATCTACTATATCATGGAACCCATTAGAAATCAAAAACTTGATTTTTCTATAGCATCTTATTCAGGACATGATTCTATGGGTCCTGGACTGAGTCTAATTATCTTAGACTACACCCTTGGATTTCAGAAATTTGTTTTTTTCTTTGTTTTTTCTCTTAACCCTATTCTCCTACACAATATACAAAAAACACATCATACCAGCCAAAACACTTATGTTTTTGCATATTTTTCTCATCATAAGCATTAAAAATGTGATGAAACCATGACATATCAACACCTCAACTTAGAACGTTTGCATATGCTCAAACAAACAAAACAAAGTAAACATATATGATGCTGGACTAAGAGAAATCTAAGAGACCTATGATAGTTAATTCATTGCTTTTAGCATAAACTATCAACCCCCTCTTATACAATAATTTAAACACATTAATTGTATACATGCAGTTCATTCCCGCAACATAAAAGGGATCGAACAATGACATTAGAATATGAACAAATAACACAACATATATGTAAATGATATTTTTGAATGAATAGTAGCTAATAATGTAACCTATGTACTCTCACAGCCAAGAAGTCTAATACACTATTTGTATAATAGTTAATATCAACTTAGGGGTTGAATCAAACCACTCACTCTCACAAAGAAGTTCAAACAGTGTGCATAAGATACCATACTTATTTTTTATGCCATAGTTTTTGATAGTTAAACTAGGATCACTACATTACTTTCATCATCTGATAATGTAGGATTGGGGACGAGAATGGTAAATATGGATAAGGTGACTTGGCCCTCCTTGACACTACACTACTTTTGTGGCTGCACCTTTTCGACCTTATTCATTTTATTTTCCCTTATGCTCTTTCGCTTTTCTTCAGATTTAGGATGTGGTTTTCTTCTTACACTTTTTTTTTCTTATTCTCATTTTTTTCTTTTGCAAACTTTATTCATCATAATTTTTTGTTACCACATCCAAATCAATTTTCTTTTCTTTACTAGATTTTTTTTCATACCATATCAAACTACGCACTCCTATGATAACCACCCTCAACTTAAGAGATTTACCCGAGTTAGGTATATAATGCCCAAGGAGGGACTAGAGCCAAGAAAAGTTCATTGTAAGTAGAAACAGGCAAGGTGAATAGGCTAATGAAAGAAAATGGTAAATTAGGGCTCAAATTTGGGAACAATGGAGATTTATTCATTTGGTCGAGCATGTAGGCCGGAAGTGGATTTATTCAAGAATGAACTGTGATTATTTCTTAACCAACTATCCTACAACATAAATAAGACTAATCAGGTAGGATCTGGCTCACACTTGCAATGTGAAATCAGTATATAATCTCACACCTACATTGCACAGGGTTAAACTCTCAACTACCACCTAACCAATTCATGCATTACTAAGCTACGATTATTCTGTCTATAATACTAATGCCATAACAAGATCCAACGATATTCACAATTTAACACAACTATAAGACACTATTAAAATTATTTCTTTAGGTGGGGTTTGCTTTAAACAAGGGTATCCTTTAAGCATCAAAAATTAAAATTGAGACATTAACTTGACTAGATTAAGGTTCACTATTTTTATTCTAATCAATCATGACAAAAACATAAGAAAAACAAAAATAATTTCCTAGACATGTCAGTTATACTAGATAGCACTTAAGGAAAAAAAGGACAAAATACCCCAAGAGGACATATAAATCCCCAAGAAGACCTACCCCAATTAAATAAACATGCATTTTCTCTAATGTATTAGACCAAAGTAAAATGAGAAAGATTGGAACATACATGTGGTACCATAGGTGTGTGGGTCTGATGTCGATCAAAATAAAGAAAATTAAAACAAATGGAACCTTTGTTTGCCTCCCAAGCAATACCTAATTAAACATTGCAACACATGTGGGTGTCTTCATTACTCATACATCATCAACATATCCCTTAGGTTCGCTTCTAGAGTCATCTAAAATGTTTATTATTGAAACCACCCATATGTCCTTTGGCTACTTCATAATTTTAAAAATATTAAACATGTCTTCCTAATTATTTATTATGAATTATAGCTCATCTCTCTCCATATCCACTAAGACTCTACCAGTTTCTAAAAGGGTCTCTCCAAAATTATGGGCATATCAAAATCAACCTCGCAATCCAAGAAAACAAAGCAGGTAGGAAAGATTAATTTTTATACCTTGACAAAAACATCAAACAATATGCCCGCAGGCTTCTTCATCATATGACCCATCATTAAAAATTGCATCTTTGTTGGTTTAGGCATTCTCAAGCCTAATTTTTTGAACAATGTCAAAAACATTGAGTTAACTGTTGGACCTAGGCCATACAAAGCTTTGGCAAAATTAGATAGCCCAATTATGCAAGTAATTATGAAGGCATCGGGTTCATATTTTTTTTTTTGCAAAATAGAACAATATGAAATTGCACTATAATGGTGCAAATCACCAGTAGACCCAAAACTAACAATTCTCTTCTTTTCAACCAAATCTTTCATGAACATTTTGTATCCCATCATTTGTTCAAGTGCCTCAACTAGTACGATGTTTACAGAAATTTGTTTTAATATGGACATGAACTTATGAAATTTTCCATCTCCCTTTCTTCTTCAAGTGCTGAGGGAATAGAGATTGAGGTTTAGAAATAGGGGTTATTATTTTTTAGGGCTTTCTTTTCATTTTTATTTTCTGCATTTACTTTATTTTCAATAGTCTGAAGCTCTGCAACATCTTTAATGCTCTTCTCACAAATAATTTAATTTTTTTCTACCTCTTTTGAGACATTCAGGAAAAGGTAGAGAAAGTTATGGAAATGGAACATACTTCTTTAGAGATAAATTTACCTTTTTTGTGGCATTCATTTTCTCTTTCTCTTCTAGAGTTTCATGAACACCCTCGACTTATTTGTGTGCTTCAGCAAGTGTCTTCCCACATTTTTTTGTGATAACCATGCTATAAGCATCATTTTTGGGTTTTGGATGGTGTTTCTTGGAAGAGTTCCTTGTTGAAGCTGATTATCTAACCAAACAATTGTTCAAGTTTCTTAATGTTATTAGAATTTGACTCGAGGCTTAGCCCAGAAATAACTTCTCTAATCCTCTTAAGGTAATTTTATTAGCGCTTCAACCCCTTAACATTTTTACAAGAAAGGCTTCCATCCTTGAATTGCTAGAATCTTACATCATGATTCCCTGGTAGAACATAAAGGCCACTCTTATATTTATAATCATCTTTTTACTTCCAATTACCATCATGATATGTACTTTTAACTATATTTTTAGACCTATTTCAGTTGTCTCTATAGTAATTCCACCCTTGATTCCATTACCTAGAGTTCCAATTATATTGGTTAGAACTTTGGTACTTGTCTCATAAACCCACCACCTCTCTATCAAGATATTTAGCTTTCTTCTCAGAATCTAAATCTTCATATCTAGAAGCCTTACCTCGTGCTTCTACTGGACTAAACTTTCCCACTCCGACAGCTACAAATTGCTTAGCCAACAACCCAATTCTAGTGTTCAACTGTGAAACCTCTTGAGCCACTGTCTCATCCAGTACTTGTACATTTCAGGCTCTAATTACATAAGTACCTACTGACTTGTTAGCCTCACGAGTGTGCCACCTTTAATTGGTTTTCTTAATCTAATCTAGGACCTTAGAAATATGTTTTTATCATAGACTCATAAAGGCCTTATCTATGATAGTGTATGTTACAACCTTTGTGCTAGCATTCATGGATCTGTAGAAGATTACTGATATGTTCCTACTAGTAATCCTGAGATTTGGTACATTCTGTAGCTTCTTATTACATTTCAACCATGTTTTGTATAGTGCTTCTGAATGCAACTATCGAAAGTTGCAAATCTTATCTTTCAATTGCAGCATTCTTTGAGGCAGAAAAAATTAATCAAAGAATTAAGTCCTTAAGTCGTTCCAAATAGTAATAGATCTACATGGAAACTCACCAAACCATAGAGTAGATTCTACCATTAGAGAGAATAGAAATAATCTTAGATGAATTGCCTCCTCACTCACTCTTTGTAGATTATATGGAGTGCAAATCTCCATAAATTTCATGATATGCATATTTACATCATCAGTAGAAAAGCCAAAAATACCTCTTTTAAATTGAATAGCTGAATCATTACACTTGTGATTTCAAACTTAGTACCTTAAGGCAATTATGGTTGAATTATAGTACCTATTTCAATCGGCTCTACATACCCTATATATTTCTTTGGATCATCATAAATAGGAAAATATTATTGGAAGGGTTGTTTTCCTATATTTCTTCTCAAGATGTCCCTCGTATCAGGGGCAACTAGATAATTTTTCTCTTCTTGTCTAGCCCTTTCCTTCATTATTGCTCATCGGTTAGCTGTTTGCCCAGTATTTTTATTAGGCATTAACAAAGTAGTTAATTGCTCTGCCATTTTATTAACATCATGCTGAAGTGGCCAATTCAAAGTTGCTGGGTTATGTTGAACCCCTCAAACAGGGGTTCTTGACAATTAAAAATTTTATTCTTTATAGACGATCTTTGTTTCAATTCTTAACAGTTTTGTTTGATGTGTCTAGGTCTTCCACAGTGGTAGCAAGGATCATCATTTCTGGTGGAGTCATTATTTTTTCCTCCCTGGGATCCTTGTTGTCTTTGTCTCATGATCTTCCTTACCCCACAGTTCATGAGGGTCATTCCTTTGCTATCGGGATTTTCCAAATTATCCTCCTCTCTAATTTAAGTAGCATTAAAGGCTACTATTTTCTTTCTTCTATCCTAGCAAAACCTAATGATATAATTTTCTCTTATGTAATAAGGTTACTTTGCCGTTCATTATATGTCATGTTGTGAAGTCTCTATCTTCCAAGATGGCAGCCTTCATTTCCCAAGTCCTTGGTAGACTTCGGACCAGTTTCTGGACTTCAAAGCTATGATGATAGATCATCCCTAGTGACTTCAGTTCGCACATGATTTTGTTGAATTTGAAAAACATTGTTTCAATATCCTCATTTTCCTCTATTTTGAATAATTCATATTCATTCACAAGAGCAAAAATCTTTGAATTCTTGACTTTGGTGGTTCCTTCATAGGTTATCTCTAGTTTATTCCACATTTGTTTTGTTGTCTCACATGTTGAGATCTTGTCGTATTCTTCTCCGTAACTGCACACAAAATCAAACTTATAACACGTGCATCAGTTTGGATTACCTCCTATTGTTCTTTTGTAATATAAATATTTTCAAGATCTTCAATATCAATTGTACTGGATTCTTTATCCTTGTCCTTTTGTTTTTCCTTGAGCCTTGGAATTTGCTTAGGACCCCTTTTGATGACAACGTAGGCTTGGTAGTCATTTTATTTGACAAAGATAGTGAACAATGATGATTCCTACTTAGGCTTGTGTTTATTCATGTTTTTGATGATGATTTACACATATGTATGCTTGTTTTAAGTGGTCTAAAATGTGGCTTATGATTAACCCTAATTTTGATGAATTCTACTATGAAAATGACCTTGTTGAAGGTAAGCACCTAAGGTGTTTGTGAAAATGTCTAAGTGAATAATCTAGTCATATTAGTGATGTTTTAAACTAGGGCAATGGTCTAATATTTATTTATGAATGATTAATAAATGATATTTTAAGTGAATTAGGAGCCATGTATTGTGGAATTGATAACCTTGTTGGTTGATGGCTAAGGAGAGGGTAAATCCATAGACATAAAGACGAACTCAAATTGTGTATTGAACCATGTATGTAGAAAATATGATATAATGTTGTTAATGAAATATGAATGTCCGTGTGGGTCTTTAGGACCATAAATTAAATTGTATGATGAATTTAATAAAGGAATTAGGCCTATTGAAATAGTTGAGCAATGAAGGCTCCCATGAGGATCATGTAGTCGCGTATAGAGTTGAATTGGCTACATGAGCCAAAGCCCTTGAATGTGATATGGATTGTATGAATGTAAATTCTTGAAGTAATGGGGTAAGAGTTTAATGTCGACCAATAATAATAGTTATATAACTAGTGATTCGAGTTCCTTATCCAACAAAATAGCTTATGGTTCGAGTCCTTCGCTAATGAAATGACTAGTGGTTCGTGTCCCTAGTCTAATGAGATGGCTTGTGGTTGCAGTACGTCGCAAATTAGAATGGGTTAAGGTTCGAGTCCCTCACCTAAATAGATCTCTTGAGTTTGAATACCTCATCCAATGATAGTGGTTAGAGTCCCTAGCCCAATAAAGTGGTTTGTGGTTTGAGTCCCTTGCCCGTTGAGGTGGCTAGTGGTTTAAGTCCCTAATCTGAGTGGCTTTTAGTCTTAGTCCCTGCCCAAGGAGTTTGTTGGGGTCTGAGGACCTCGTTGAATGAAGAATTCTTGAATCTATAAGTATAGGAGGTCGAAGTTGTCCACCTCATGACATAGGAATAAGTGTATTGAGAATGCGTGCTAAGTATTGTTTCTGTTGTCGCATAATATGAGCATGTTGTCTATGTCTATGTATATAAGTGTATGTTCAAGTACGATGTTAAGACTTGGTCCCTTGATTTTTATGTGAAATACCTATGTGTATGGATAAGTTTATGTATATGATTGAACATGATATACAGTAACTTGTTAATGATTGATGATTCTATTTTATCATTATCCTTGAGTAACATGCTAGCGTTCCCACCGTAATCCATCTCCGAGCACAATGTACGCATATGACATTGGGGCCAAAGCATATTTTTATCTTCCCATGAAGTGATTAGGCGATCGAACCGATTTGTGTATTGACTTGAAGTAGTGAGCATCCTTACTCCAAAAGATCTTCATCTCTTGGTGTCTTTTGTTTAGACTTATGTCATATTTAGACTTGGTTTGGCTATCATCGAGGGCTTGTCCTGACATATACGTTCTAAACTTCGGTTTGTGTAGAGGTATTATGGATGACTATGGACTTGGGTGTAATGGATAGGTTGATAAATCTAGTGAAGTGTTTAGACTTGTTTAAGTTATGACTTGTAGTATGTTTCTGCTATCTAGTGAAATTATCGGGACTCACCCGACTCTTATGGTTTGTTGTTGATGATTGGGTTGTTTATCAGGGAAACCTCGGGTTCGTGTGGACTTAAGGTGTGCCAACAATATGGCCCAATTTCAGGGCGTGTCTAACGAGGCTAGAAATGCAAGGGAAATCTAAGTTCCTATGGTATTTTGAATTTGAGATCACACTTATACCTATGGCGAAGTCTGAGTAGCCATATGATTTTCCCTTATGAAAGCTAAAATGTGAGATGAAGGCTTGGGTTGATGCCATAATTAGCAAATTATGTGTCGTACAAATGGAAAGTAAACACCCCCTCCATCCAAAATTTTTTGAAGATCAAGCGCTTTGACGTGAGCAACTTTGCAACAATTCTTTTTCTCTTTTTGTGACACCAAAATATTTGTCTTGAGAAAATTGGTAGATACTCTATTTTTTTCTATAGCGGGAGGGGCAATTGAGCCCCCTTGGCGAATTTACATGCCATGTGTGGTGAGCTTATTTGTCCAAATCTCGTTTGAACCTGTACCATATAGAACTTTCCCCATTAGTTTCTCAAGGCTAATTTTTTATTATACGTTGTTGGTGAAATGATCTTAGGACAACTTTCTGACATTGGAAGTCCACTTTAGCCTAAAAAAGCTTACCCTTGTAAATATGTGGTCCTTAGTCACCCACTTCAAGCCTTTAGACCTTTCTTTGGAAAACATATTGCAAGCTATGAGTCTTTCAATTTTTATCCCTCTTTTGAACCCTACCCTTCTTGAACTTAAAATTACCACTTAGGCTAAAAGACTAAGTTGGGGGTTGTAAAGATTGGAAGAGGTAACTTTGAGCCACAAGTTGTAAGTGAGTACCTATGGGCTTAAATATTGAGAACAGATGAATAAGAAAATGGAAAGGATCCAACAAAGGAAAGACAAGCCCAAAGGGTGCAAGAAAAGAAATGAAAAGAAAATAGGTTAACCATGGAAATTAAAGTAGACACATGTGTAAGAAGTGAATAAAGGAAAATGGACCATAATCAAAAGTTGGATAGAATAGTGTGATGTGTATGTTCAAGGAGGGTATAGCGTTGTTCCTAAATAATATCCTACCCTACCCCAACCCTACTTTACAAGATAAAAAATACCTTCGTGATATCCAACCAAGCATTTTAATTGTAGTGGTGATTGAAAATAGGGGCAATCCTACGGCATAATACTTGTTAGCATTAAGAGTTCTTGAGAGAGAGAGAGAGAGAGAGTATTTTGCACTTAAATTCCTTATTGAACATTTGATAACTTGGTGTGTGGAATTTTGGTTCTTGTGAGGAGGTATGTAAATAAGTTGAGGTAGGTGATTTTTTCTTCTCTAAACAATTGAGGCAAAAGGAGTATATTGTGGTTGAGGTAAAAGGTGAGTCAATTCTTGAGTATTAGTGATTATTTCATGGTTACTTTTCAAAGACTTTTGCATATTTGAACATTGCATTTCATGTTGTGGCAGGTGGTGAGTACAACTTTTCCCATGTTTGAAGAGTTTCTCGTAGTAGTGACTAAGCTTGAAGTCAGTGTGATCATTGGGTTATGTAGTTGGTCATAAATGTGCACTGTCTCAAGGTAAGAGGTAGTGTTACTTGAGGACAAGCAAATTCTTAAGTTAGGGGTATTGATGAGTGGTGAGTTTACCACTCATTTTCACTCAACATTCGTGCACATTACCATGGTTTAAATTTATAAATGAGACATATGTGTGATTAAATAAACTAATATGCATATTTTGCAGGTATATAGGTTATGGGACTGATAGATATGAACTTGAGATAAAAAGTATCAATAGAGAGAAAAAAAGTGTTGTTGGAAGACTTGGAGAGAATTATCCTCAGTTATCGAGATTGTGGTAATTCAAGCCAAGTTAAAGTACCACAATTGCAAGATGCTGGCTGTGGTCGCAAAAGACGCGATCATAGATGAGTTACCGTGATTGTGACTTTGCGGGAATAAAACCTAGGGGCAAAGATATAAATGCAAGCAACTGATTCCCAAATTCCCTTAAGAAGCTCAACCCTATCTATTTGCGAGGGGATCCAACTTTTGTCGAATTTATCAACATCCTAGTTTCCATTTTTTAGAGGACAACTATTGTACTAATTTTTGGGTGAAGAATACATTTAAGTAGCTTCCAAGTGGAGGATTGCCAATTTCCATCGAATATTTGTTGAACCCTAAAGCTTGCAATTTTCATGCTCTTTATCTTTCAATAAATCAAACTGATGGAGATTTTTGGGTATATCTTTCTTATTAATCTTATGTGTAGCTAGCTCTTTTTTTTGCAATTATACTAGAATAGGGTGCAATTGTGTGTGGGTTGTGATTCATTTGTGTATATGTTATTTTATTGATAATGCATTTTACTA
Source organism: Capsicum annuum (assembly GCF_002878395.1). Lineage (NCBI taxonomy): Eukaryota > Viridiplantae > Streptophyta > Magnoliopsida > Solanales > Solanaceae > Capsicum > Capsicum annuum. The sequence goes on along the minus strand of NC_061115.1, from coordinate 71,651,019 downwards.
TTGCTTTGGTTAAATTAGTTACGATTTGTGGGTGAAAGCCCCAAATACCAAAATGGGTTAGTGGGTGAAAATCCCAAGCTCTTGAAAGCTCAATTCATTCTTAAGAGATGGGTTTGGGTGAACTTTTGGAACATATATCATCCTTGAAAGAGGGATGTGGGAACCAAGGAAATAGTAGACAATTTATGGGCATAGTTTGCTAATTTTCACTATCTTAGATATAAGGGTGATTATGAAGTTGACTATACCTTGGGCATTATCCTATAAATAGGGATACCCAATTGAGGGGTTGGGTGGCTTTAATTGATAAACTAGTTAGGTACTCAGAATGGTCAATGAGTGACATCTTTGAGACTTAAATGACAAACTAGCCTTAAGGACTTTCAACCTAGCCTACCACATCATTAACGATTAGAATTTGTATCGAATCATCATGGTTCCACTCATGATTTTCCCCAACAAAAGCATAATACCAAGATCCATTTCTAATTGATTATACTCTAATTATTCATAGCCCCGAGTTAGTACTTTAGAAGTCTAAAATAACCTTACCTTTGAACGTCAAGAATTCCCCATTTACTTGTATCTTAGGTTTTAGTGTAGAAAGTAACTTAGTTTTTGAACCTATTTAATCAACACTCATATTGCTCCTCGTGGATTCAACCCTGACTCAACGTTGGATAAATATTGACAATGACCGCCTTGCACTTAAATTGACATGTAAGTTGAGTGTTATCTACAGCCTAGCCTAGTCCGATAGTTTTATGCTTTGTACACTTCTAGGTTATACTTGAATTCCTAGGAAAGGGTAGATGAATCGAGCAACCTTTGTCATCGCATATATTTGTCTAAGGAGTAAGAGAGATACATATACTATGGCTATCCACCGAGTGCTACTTAGGCTAGATTATGAGGGACCAACATCTACTATAGAGTTTGATTTTAGGATGATACTAATGCATGATCAGAGCGCCATGAGATATACTGACTTCCAACAATAGAGGCTTAATTAGTTGAGGTGGATAGCCTATTGGATTTCATATTTTAGTGATGATGCCCCCGGGATAGAGGGAAAGAGAGAGATTAAGGAGGCAATAATACCTTTTGCAAAAAAAATTTAGTGGGCCATAATGTGCTTTAGATTGAGTCCAAAGGTGTCAGACAACGTACTTACATAGGAGAGAGATCCATTGGCAGCTATTTTGCTTATGGGACATGAGATTGACCTTGTCGCACTGATCAGGATGGAGATACATGCCTATCAATTTAGTGAGACCAAACCTCTCCCCTTTAAGTGCCTTATTCAGTGATTTTCTAAGGTGTCAGATGTGTAAGATATACCTGAGGTTTGTAGGAGGATTGAGGTGACGAGCATCACAAATATTATCTTGATCAAAGATCTGACTAACTCAATCTTTACACGAAGAGCTTAGGCACATCTGATCGTTATTCCAATCCACTTTAAGGGACCGACCTTCATGTATGGCAGAGCATATTTATAGGCTAAACATGGATGTTGATATTGATATAAGCGGTAGAGAGATGCATCTGAGGTTCATATAAGGGTTGGTCAACTACAACTACTTCATCCCTAACTTCCACATGTGAGCCGGTTGGGGCATGTACAGTGCCCCTCGATCCTACTGTAATAGCTACAGGGATTATTGGTATACCACGTGAGTTCTTACAGTGCCTATTGGAGAGGCAGGATAAAACTATTGCCTGCCTTACTGAGATAGAGTTTGATCTAGATACCTTATATGGTTAGATTCGGCCTCTGCTTTAAAAAACTTTAGAGAGTGGTGAGGGTTGGGTGAGGGATGAGTTGAGAGTAGGGATAAGGGAGTTTACTAAGGAGTTGCATGCCCAAATTAATTCTTTTAAGGACCGAGTGTTTGCACAGTTTTGAGATATAAGGCTCCTAATCAATAAGGGATTTTGTAGAAGGGGGTTATGCTACATACGGAGGTATTCTCTCTTACTAAGAGTGAGAGCCATATTTTGGTCATTCCCTCTAATTATCTCTTCATTCATTCAGACCATACCTCCATACCAATTTATATAGTTTGACCTATTCGCTAAGAAAAAGACAATCTCAATAGTTTAGACAAAGAGAGTTAGAGATGAGGAGCTGCAGGACCCCACTATCCCATATGTCAGGCCTTGAAAAGGGCCATCATTGATTCTAGGATGTCCAAAGAAGGTGATACAAAAAGATATCACGAAATAGTAGTGTGAGCATCTTCTAGTCGTGCTCTACCACCCTCACTGCCTTCGCTAGTTGAGATACCAAATATCCCAGATGGACGCAAGCATGAGCTAGATGCCAATAGTATCCTAGTGTTTTCCTTATTCCCTTGCTTTGTTTAGTAGTTATGTACTTGGCACAATTAATAAGCTTTAGCTGGGGGTAGAGGTGTACCATAACCGAGGGTTTTTCTTACCGTGCTTCTTTTCCTATTGACCATGCTATCATAGTAGAACTTATTTGTTTAGGACATATTGTGTATTTTTCGTGTTGTTTTGTGTTGTTTATGTATAATTCAGAGGAATATGAGTATCTAAGGTAAGTTAATGTAATTTTTTTTATGCTTAAGTTCTTTTGATAAAAATAATACCCCTCGAAAAATTTGTTTTGAACTGTATGGTGTGTTTATATATGTGACCACTATGAATTTTGTTATGGTATTAGGGTTAGGGACATAATAATCAAAGATTAACATTTGCATGAATCATATTGGTAGTTTTTGTAGCATAACCCTATGCCATGTGTCTGTGCGATTGCTTACCTAACCTTTTTGTGCATTTAATCAAAAAATTCCCCAATTAGACTTTCCTAGGTTGTAGGTTAGTAAATTAGGAAAGGACCATAGACCGTTCTTGATTTAGTCCACTCTACGACTAAATGACCTTCCAAATGAGAATAAATATCCCTTGATCCTGATTTTAAGTGTAGATTATTTTCTTGTTTTCACCTTTCACCTTCCCAATTAGTTTGAATGAACCTATTTTAGCCCTGGTCCCTCCTTGGACACTGTGCACATTAACTTAGGCAAATTATCTAAGTTAAGGATGTCTATCATAGGGGTGCATATTAGAATTGGGTACGACGAAGGGTTGGTATAATAGAAATGAAAATAAGGTTGGGTGTGGTAAGAAAAAAAGAGGCAAAAAAAAAAAGTTAAAAAAAAAGAAGTAAAAGAAACCGTTCCCAACAGGAATACACAATAAAAAAAAGGGAAAAATCAGGGAGAAATAAATGGAAAGATTTGTTGAAAAGTGGACCTCAAATGTAACTATAATGTTAAGGAGGGTTAGTCTCTAAAATGTCTTAACTGAATCATACCATCCCCCAAGCCTACATTATTAGTCGGATAAAGTGCTATAATGATCCTAGTCCGATTGTCTGGTAAACTGAAGTAAAGAAATAAGGGCAAGCCTATATTATTCTATGCACATTGATTGAAACTTCTTTTGTGAACGTGAATATTTGATTATTGTCCATGCATAGACATGCATAATCATATCGTGATAGTGGGACTTATTTCTTGTGAGGGTATATGAATTATGTTGCTAGCTACTCATATTTTTGGGTAGTGTATTTTGTACATATACTTGATTTTTTATTGCTAATGAAATACCATATCTCGATTCCTTTGTGTTTCATTATTGGGATATAGGAACCCATCCATAGAAATCAAAAACTTGATTTTCTGCAATATCTTATCCACGACATGATTCCACAAGTCGTGGCTCAAGTTTTCTAATCATAGATCCACCCGTGGAATTTAGAAATTTGCCTTTTTTTTTCTCAATTTTGATTCCAAACCCTATCCCCTACACAATAAACAAAAACACATCATATCTACTAAAAATACCTTAGTTCTTGAATATTACACCCATCTTAAGCGTTGAAAATGCCATAAAATCATGACATAACAGAAGCACACTTAATATGAAATATTTTGGGTAAAGACAGAGAAAATTATACTTTTAACAAGTCAATAGTAACGTTATGATCAGGTGCATTATAAAAAGATATACATAAAATTTTACTTTCAATACCATAATATCTTACCACTTTTGTAACAGATTAAGAAATAAATTTTGATGTGTGCATGGTCTTCATTATACAAAAATGCTACAATATGGTTTTGTGTAACAAAATTTCTATCTACCCAATGACAAGTAATTCTTAAATAATCATTTTCATTAACAACAATATAAGTACCAGACGTTAGAACAACTCTACATGGAAATTTTTTTAATAATGTAGATAAATAGTAAACATGTTGTGCATGAAGTCTAACATGTCAAACCTACAAGTACATCTAGGAATACCATCAAACACAGGATTATAAATTTTATGAATGTAATGAATAAAAGCGTCAGAAGAAGCAAAAGAGAAAGACAAACAACCCACAACCGCCATTTTTTCTAATTCTTCTCGATCTTTCATTGTATTGTAATTTTGAACTAATTTACCAGATTTTGGGTTCAATCTAGTTTGAGTTAGAACCCCAAAAGTCCCACCACATTTTACCTCTTCTAGCTCTTTTGGAGGTTGGCTTTACAAATGTCTCATCAACTGACCCTCACCCCTTTTATTACCCCTAATCTTATGATCATATTATTCCTAATAGATACTACACTGAACCTTAGTATTTCCTTCCTTTCGAAGATAAAAATTCCACATGGTACTATTTTTTATGAGATCTTAGAGGGAAAGGGAGGAATATGAACTGATTTAAATTGAACATTGACATTACAAGATTTGGGTGTAACATCAACATTATCCTTGATTTAATCTACATCAACAAGGTCTACTTCATTTTATTTCTCTATAACATAATATTTTTGGGCTTCTAAATAATTCATATCGTGATCACCTACACCTAATTCATTTTAAAAGGGTTTTCTACTTGATACCAGAGGCACATGAGTAGATAGAGTATTTGCACTACCTCTACTGGAACCAAAACCAATTTTTTTCTTATTACCACTAGCATTTTCGGAACAAAGATTTCTAACGCCATTACAAACTTTCCTTAATCTATCCATATGACAAATTAAACTAACAAATATTCAAAAAAAACACAAGAACAATACAAATAAATATTTAACAAATAATACACTAATTAAATATTAAAAGTAAGAGATCGAACGATAATATCAAATTGCCGAATTATCCTAAAGTTGATCAAATGAGTATTGAAAACTTCCATTTGATATTTTAGGTTCAACATAAGGTTATTAAATCTCTGACAGGCCCCA
>NC_061115.1:71630952-71642745 GCF_002878395.1 Capsicum annuum | reverse complement strand
TGGTGCTTTGGTTCGGTCTTCCGACTTTGGCTTAATCCGATATTATTATATGGTCTGGTAGGCTGAGTGGCATACCCCAGCCTAATAGATCCTGTAAATGGTATCAGAGCCTGTGAATTTTCATAGTAAATATGTTAAGTGAGGTGAAGCTTTTTAGCATAGATATAAGACTCTTCCAACTATGGATATGGGATAATATAATATAATATAATATAATGAACACTTTACAATATAATTAGAATAATCAAGAGAAATTGAGTGAAAGAAATACTAAGTTGAAAATAATTTTTGAAAAGACATCTATTTATAGAAAAAATTTTAAAACTTAATTTTTTTTAAAAAAAAATTAGCCTAATGGTTGTTTGGGACACTGGGCCAGTGACATTATAGTAGTTAGGCTTCTAATTGTTCAAAATCAGCGTATGGCTGGACCAACATCCAACAATGGCAATAAATTTTTTTGTAAAATAATTTGTTACCCGATCGAACCATTCCAGTGCATTGGTGGGACTGGTTTAGTCTTCCAACTGGGCTAGTCTACCATGCCACCTTTCATATCTCGACCAGCCCCCTAGACCGCCATTTTATCAATTCTAGGTCGGGTCTGCTCCAATCTCTTTTGGGGCTGATCTAATCGAGTCGGAATTGATCCAACCCAGTCTATTAGACAGGTTTAGAGAGAAGGGTAAGAACTCCCTAAACTGCACTAGGTGGGTGGATCTATATAATGGTGGTCTTTAATTGCTCCGAAATTAAAATAGAAGGAGCCTCCTACGATTGGGCATTTGTAACGGCAACCATTCTAAGATGTTGATCATTAAAAGGTGATAATCTAGAGCTAGCATTAACCATCTTGGCATTCTGATCATCTACTGAAAACTATGTGGCAAGCCAAATAGATTTGGCCTCACTAAGCCCCACACCAAAGTCAATTCTTGACTCATCTTCTATGGTGGTATTCTCGAGCAAATGGCAGAACTAAACCAGTAGCAACTTGAGAGAGAGAAATTCATCCGAGCATTATCTAAAGAAATGAAGGGCTATATCATGTGGAACTCCAAGTAAAGGCTATCAAGATCAGCCCCAAGAGTTGTAACTACCAAACTATTTGCTCTCTCTTCAACCATGGACAATCGTCACTCTTAGTCTTACATCTAAGCACGTACAGTCTCATGACGCCTATCAATGGCCATCTGGATGAACTGTGCTATATCAATGACCAATGGAGATAGAGTGTTTTTAGCAATGTGGGTCGAGGAAGCCACCTAAGAAAAATTAATCATTGTATCAGCTCTAAGAGGCTGAAAAGGCTGAGGAAGAAGCTGTCTAGTGCATAAAGGAGGCGGTGCAAGGGGTGTATTAACAACTGGAGTATCTTTAATAGAAGTCTAAGAGACATCATACGGAGGTGCAATCATAGGTGTGGTGCTCGAGTCCTAAATACCAAGTAGCCCACTGATCGATAAACTATCCACTTTAATAACTTTTCTTCTCTTCCCCGTAGTATTATAATCATATTGGCTATGGGTAATATCAATAGCCCTAGTACATTTCATTTTCTAGTTAATCTTAGGAAATATTGGGACTTTGTTGTCAAAACATAGCATGGATATAATAACAAGACAAGTCAATAAACTCCCATGTTGTCTAGCTCTTACTTTTATTATTTTGGCAATTATTTCTCCCACATTAACATGTAAATTACTCATAATGCAGCCTACAAGGATTGCCCTTTCAATTGTGACATCCTAATCATTAGGGAAAAGTATAACTGATTACCTAGCCTAGCCAATGTATGGCTTGAATTGAAAGATCTCTCCATTTAATTCATTTTTCACCATTGGTCATGGAGGAAGTCCTTGAATGGCTTCTATAGAGCAACGCACCTCAACCCCTCTCACAAGAACACTGGGCAAGCAAGGTTGCTCGACCATCGATTGCTTATACGTGTGTTTCTTGGGTTGGATATCAACATATAAATCACTAACAAGCTTCGGATAGTAGGTGGTACAACATGGTGAGACATGGATATCAGTAAGTACATTCCACAGACGCTGGTAAATTTGCTTCACAATGTCTAATAAATATTCAGGAACTCCTTTCAATCTAAACACTTTCTCTAGTTTGAACCCTCGAGTGTTAACCTAGTCATCACAAAACTCACATAACCCCTCAACTGCAAACCCTATCTTGGTTTCTTGTTCCCATCCAAGGGCCGCAGTCTCCTTATCTAACCCCATAGAATGATCAATAGCTTATTGAATCTCAAGGTCTAAGTTGGCCTCTTGTTGAACCAGAGCTTTCTTGTTAGAGGTGGTGGCTTGAGCATTAACCTTGTCCTTGGTATTCTTTGCAGCTTGAGGCTTGAGTTTCCTAGAAGTCATCTTTAAAAACAACACAAAAGAACTAAGAAAATTAAAAAAAAGGTAAAACATATTTTAGATTTTTACATATCATAAAGATAAGGAAAACTACACTAAAATAGATGAATGCGAAGTAAAAATGCATGTGAAAGCATACGGGGAAGGATTGACACCACAAGACTGAACATGCAAATCACATGCTGGGCACTTACGAGGTCTACATGCACACCACAAGTTCCCACATGCACCTGCATGTGCCCCTTTTTAGTTTAACAGTTTCAATATTAAGTGGGAAAATTTCCTTTGCCCTAATATCTGAGTTTTGAAAGGTTTAACGCAAGGTGTGTGTTCCATGAGATGCTAGATGAGTTTTGGAGATTATACACCTCTCTCATCTAGTGTTTTTAGGGACGCACAACAAGTGTCAAGTTCATCAAATCCTTAATATAGCCAAACAAACAATTATATTACATACTCAAACTTATACAACAACATTGAACATGATTACACTTCACACCCTTAGCATTGGAACACAAGTCTAAATCATGACCACTAGATCAAGAAAAGCAATTGGTAGGGGGTGTGGATTACTTGTGAAGATAACTTGTGAAATAGATGCTAACTTTACTAGATGATAAATAGTTATTAAGTAATAAGTATTTATTTTTAAGTAAATTATTTCGTGTATATTATTGGTTGGTTTAATTTTCATTTTTATCCTCTTGACTTAAGATGTTTTATTAATTCATATTCTAAATTAGATATTATCGTAATTAAATTATCTAATGTTTTAGGATCTTCGTTAGTATTATATAATCTTTTGTATTCTAGGGATAAACTATATAGTTTAGTTTCAATATCTTTTAATGATTTATTCTTTTCTTGTGATGTATTCATTAATTTGTGTAGTTTATTATTTTATCCTATTGAAATTTTAGCAATTTCTGTGTAGTATTTTATTCTAACTTTGCTATATTCAATGTGTAGGCTTATGTTCTTTATCTGATTAACTAGTATTTGTTGTTCATGTATTGGTAATTTTCCATCTGTATTAAATAATTTTTCGTATGTATTAAATAAATTATTATCTGTATCTTCTTTTTCTAAGGTTAATTTCATTTTAAGTAATTTTTCTTCTAGTTGTCTTTTTTTTAATTTTAAGTTGATTTCTATAATTAACTTCTTCATATATCCAATTTTGCCTTTCTCTAATTTGGTTTTTATATATTCTAACATTTATTTATTCTAAATAATATCCATCTGAATCTAAGTAATATTGATGTTCATAATATATGTGTAAGTTTTCTTTACTGTTTAATAATTCTTCCTCTTCATAATCTTGTAATTTTTCCCATATTATTTTCTTTATGTCTATAATTTCTATATCTCTAAGTATATATAAAACAAGTATTTTAATATCATTTGTCATTTAAGCTTGATAATATTTTTCAGTTGTTTGTTTTAGTCTTAGTAGTTCTTGCATATTTTCATTAAGAAATTCTATATATTTTATATCTTTAGTTTCCATGTATTTGTCTAAATTTACTTACATCTATTTTTCTATTAACTGTATGTTTCTCATATCTTTTTCCAAAAATTCTAGATATATGTAATTTATCATGGTAAGTATTTATAAGAGTAGTTAGGTAGGTATGGTATGTAATTTATCCTAGTCATATAATATTTATCAAATGCTTTTTCTAATATGATTTTTCTTATATCTACTACTTTTATATCCTTAAGTGCATACAAAATAAGTATTTTAAATTTATCTACCATTACATCAGATAAATAATTATTCATTTTCATAAAATTTCTATTTTCAAAATATTCCCTTCAATCATATATATAACAAAATATGGTCATCTTAGATTACTATATACTAGATTATTCTTAAATAACATGTTCTGCGGTCACTATTAGCATGGTAATCTGGATATTTTTCCCTTAAACAGCGCCTCTACTTTGGTTACTCCCCACCACGGCTTCTTGCCTCATTGGTTTCACCTTTAGGATGTCATATTTCTTAGGGATTTTTCTCCTTTTCCACTTTGCTAATAAACTTCTTAACATATTATTCTTCGAATAATTCTACTATAAAGTAACTAACATGAATTTATTTTATCATACCATGATTGTTGGGAATTATGAATTTAGCTATTCATAATCATAAATAATATACCTGTTTGGGTAGGTTTGATATTTCTAAGGTTTGTTCCTCCATAGCTTTTTCCATTAAAATAAATCTGTTTTTTAATAACTAAGCAAAATATTTGTTGTGGACAAGAGAGAGTTTTTGCTTCAACACATGAAGGCTTGCTTTGCAATGCCTTCGGTTCATCTTATTTATAGACTAAATCTTTACAAGAGTATTCACGTTTCTAAAATTAGTCTACAAAAACGTCTCTTAATAAGACAAAAATTATTAATGCCTAGAATAATAGTCAAAAAGCCTAAAGCCTAAAAGTTTAGCCTATACAAAAGTTTTCAATATTTTACGTAAAGTAAATTGTGAAAGTTTACATGTCGCTTTCACAATTTAATTGCTTGTCTTTTATTATTACTCCTTTGATATCTTCTCGTTGTCGTATCTACTGCTTTTCCATATCTCCATTATTGCTTTTTATCTTGTATCTTCCAGCTGGCGTTCTTATCTACTTGGTTGATTTTTCTTTTATTCTAGCTAAACTTCTGGGATATCATTATCTCCTCCATTACATTTTGAACATTTATGATCTGGATATTTATGTCCAATTGTCTTGTAATATCTGGTTTATAATTCTTCTAAAATAAATTTTTCTCTGATAGCTTTGGCGATAGGTTCTGTCTTTGATTTGAGTAACGTCAGAATCTATTGCCTAATAGTTTTCATATCTGTTTCTCGTAATTCCTTTGAATTTGACTATATTAGTACATGATTTCTTGAGTAATAACTCCATATGGGATTTTGGTTGCGGTATGTGTTTGCTAGCTCTTGCAAAATTGTAGATAGTCCGATAATCCTCTTATTCGCATAAAATTTTGGTATCTCAATTCTAGGTATTTCTGGTTGTGGAATAATATCTTGTGGTATAGTCATATCTCGTGTCATTCCTATCTTTACAATTTGTATGGGTTTTTTTAACTTCATCATATAATATCTCTGCTGGTGCCGTGTAAATTTTTATAAAAAATAGGGTACCTTTGGTTATTCTTTTAAAAATGCTAAATGCTTCATATATTTCTGGTATAGTGGATATCTCATTTCCGTCAGAGGTATATACAGTACTGAGTAGTCCATATTCATAGCAAGTTTTAACTAGACTTGGTTTGGTTTTAGGTAAAGCAATTAGCTTATTATATCCGGTCAATCTTTGGGTTATATAGTTTATATCTGGTTCTTGGATGTTTATAGCTCTGGGATTAGTATTTAAAAAGGTTTGTACATTTTAGATATTTTTTAGATATGTCCGGGCTGTATAGTTGTAAGTTTTTTTGTCTTGGTTTAAACTATCTCGGTATGTGGTAATTTGTGGGGGTATAAACATGGGATCTTTTGATGTATTTGGTATATATGGTTTATCAAATAGCTTGTTTAGGTTCATATTTGTGTTTTTCCTAAATCCTTTGCTTGTACCTACAGAAGTAGATTGATAAGCGTTATGGGTTTTATGGAGTGTCCCATCGTCTCCTTCTAGCTCTGGAACTTTAATGTCTTCCGATCGACATAGCTCTGCACACTGCTGAGTTAGCTGATTTGTAGCTATAGACTTCAGTTTAACTTCATTAGTCTTTAGCTTTTCTATTTCATTACCCATATTGTCCACTTTCATTGAAAGCGTAGTTAGGGTGTTGAATATTTTTTCTAGAGTATCCTCTTCTATTATATCAGTTTGTGTAGCTTTGTCTTGATATGTAATCTATAATAACATTTTTGTTAGTACGAATTACTTCAATTATAAATGTGAAATTTAATATATTCAAGACTAGTCTCCGAATCTCTTTTGTTGTAACTAAATTTTGTATTTTCTTTGTTAACCACCAACGTACCTGTGTATTATCCGTTCGTACAATAAACTTGTTATATACAATATATGGCTAAAATGCTAACAAACATTTATACAATGAACATAATTCTTTCCTATTTATTTCCCATTTTATTTCTGTTTCATTGAACGTACCTGAGTAGTATCTATAATGATGTTCTAATTTTTCTGCTTCATATCGGTATTTAAGTACTCCTCCATAACTACATTCACTAGTATCTGCTTCTACTATATATATAAATTTTCTATTTTTATCTGAAAATTGTAGTTTTGGTAATTCTTTAAAAAATAATTTTATTTTCTGAACTTATTTTTTATCTTCTTCATTATAGTTATATTCTACATCCTTTATAAATTTTTTCTGTAGTGGTTTTAAAGTTTCTTCTAATTTTAGAATATATTCCCTTACTTGGTTTACTAATCCTAAAAATGATTGTAATTTCTTTTTTGTATCTAATTCTTCTTTCGAATTTATTATTTTTTGTACTATATGTTGTTGCATCTTTACTCCACTCTTATCTATTTGTATTCCTAAAAATTCTATCTAATTTTTCATAATTTCAGCTTTCTTTTCGCTTAGACTTATTCCCGATTTTTCTATTATATCTGTTAATTGTCCTAATAATTTTAAATGTTCTTTTTTAGTTTTTGTATATAATAATATATCATCTTTGTATACTATACAATTAGATAATTGTTTAAAATAACTATCCATAAAATGTTGATATCTACTTGGTGCATTTTTATATCCAAATGGTAATACGTTCCATTCATAAAATCCTTGTGGTACTGTAAATGCGGTTAATTCTTTAGATTCTTCTTCTAACTTTAAATGGTAAAATCCTGATTTACAATCGAATTTACTAAAATAATTATATCCCTGTATTTGTCTTATTTTTAATATCTTATTTGGTATTACATAATTATATGTCATAGTCCTTGCATTTAAATTTCTATAGTCAATAACCATTCTACTTTTTCCTCTTTTTTTATTCACTATGTTTATTTACTATAAATGCTGGACTATTATGTTTACTATTACTTTTTTGTATATATTGTTTTTCTAATAATTCATCTATATGCATTTTAAATTTTTTTAAATCGTCAAAATTATATGTTAATGGTTTCTGAGTTATTATGCTATTTTTATCTATTAACTCAATTTTTATAGTAGTTTTATGTTTTTCTCATCCTTTTAATGGATCTTCACTATATAATTGTTCTAATTTTTTCTTAATTATTTCTATCTTATTTATTGAAAATATAGTTATTTCTGTTTTATTTATCAAAAATACGACTAGTTCTATTGTATATTCAGTATTTTTTATATTTTCTAACTTTTGTGTAATTTTTTTCACTTCCTTTTATCCAATTAGTTTTCTTTCTAATTTTATTATTAACTCTTTTTGCTCTTACTTTTTGTTACATGGTGTTGTAAACCACCAATCTGTTCTAGTTATTATATGTGGGTATAATTTATCTAAAAACGACATTCCTAAAAGTATATCTTTTGATGTTAGTTCATAATTATAAAGATAAAACGACATTCCTAAAAGTATATCTTTTGATGTTAGTTCATAATTATAAATTTCTTCTATTGTTAATATCTTATCCCATAATTGTATTTTTACATTCCTAGCTTTATAAGTAATTAAGCTTCCTTCATTATTAAATCCTTTAACTATTTTTGGTGTTTTTAGTTTATCCCATTTGCTTTCTGGTAAGCAATTATATCTACATAAATTAGCTTCTACTCCTGTATCTATCATAGGCGTATAATATCTACTATAATATCCTTCTACTACTATCTTCATTAATACATATATTTTCATTTTATGTTAAGGCTCTTCATATGAATAATTTTTCTCTGTTATATGTTAAGGTTAATTGTGTATGTTCTATATTATATGGTTTTACTTGTTCTAGCCATTTTATTCCTAATAATATGTCTGCTTTTTGCATTTCTTCCTTTACTTCTATAATAGTAATTATAACAATATCAATAACAATGCGACTAATCGACTAAAAGAGTATGAATCTGTAAATCCATTGCCTGAAGTGAACTTCGGGACTAAATCATTATAAAACTATAGAACGGGTCGGGATCTCTAATAATCAGAGTATATTAGTAGTATCAAATCATAGACGGGAATCTCTCTCGGTCAAATATTAAAAATTAAATTTTAATCTCTTACACATATAACTTATCCATTATGGCAGGCAGTTATTGTTATAGAGAAATCCATTTTTAAGGTAAAATTGAGGGCTTTAACCTTTACTTAGGAAAACCACTAATAAATTATGTTTTAGCTAGAATCACACAATTTACCCATTTAATGATCATGAATGTACGAATTTATGCATGCCATCACCAGTATTCAAATAATGGAGCCATAACATTATTATTCATACACTACAATTGCATCCTTTACAATGATAAATACTTTCCGGATGTCCAACTGATATAATAACATGGCCTTTGGCTCAATACTATGTCCTAAATAATAACAACATCATAATCACAACACTAGGCCCACATATGTATCTGGAGCTTATATTAATAGTCATATTTGTAAGCTAACTCATATCTATAAGCCATAGCATATCTTATGAGAAATAACATATCGATAATCTATATAGCATATTTATAATCATCTCATATCTAGGAGGCATCTCCCATCTAGGTGGCATACTATCAATAAGCATCTCACAACTAGGAGGCACAATATAACTAAGCATCTCACATTTAGGAGGCACAATATAGCACTAAACATCTCACATCTAGGAGGCACAATATCACTAATAATATCACATTAAGAAGGCACAATATAGCACTAAGCATCTCATATATAGGAGGCACGATATCACTAAACTTCTCACATGTAGGAGGCATAATACAACACTAGACTATAAATCATAACTATGAGACATATAACCTATATAGGCCAAATATCACATCCATGAGGAATATTATCTCTATAGGAAAAATATCACATCGATGAGGAATATCATATCCATAGGCAAATTATCACATCAATGACTATATCATGGGCATGAGACACTAATCATTATTCAGGAAATACCATCATGAATCACCAAGTCATGAAGTAACTTACAGTAAAGGATTATTGGACTCAACTATGCCTAACATTTGGAAATAAATCCATATAGGCCAATATAAGTCTTGGCCTAAGGTGCGCTAGAATAACCCACTTCTAATACTCAAATTCAATATTTAGGAAATTTATACCCCAGACAAGGCTTAAGGTATCTAAATTCACTTCTTATTGGCACATAATCCATAATCTATACTAAGATAGAAATTCCGCCCAGAAATATGAGCATTTATGTCAACTTCACCTAAACTAAGATTTCAAGATCACTAAAATAGCCCAATAAAGGTTAATTATACTAACCATGCTTCCAATTCCTAAACCATATCCTAAATTGTAATACCCTGGGAAATTTTTTGTTGAAATTTTGTGCGTAAAAATGTGTTGGGTTCTATCTTCTAGAATAAATTATAAATTTTTCATGCGGAATGTCTTAGATTATGACCAACCATTGCGTACAGTATCGAATAAGATTTCCAATGATATGTGGATCATCCAAAACGGACACCCGAGCGACTAGTTATGAACATTTCGATTGAACCGTGAATAGTAGTGAACTGTAAAACGTGCAGGAAAAAGTACTCAGGCCTGTCGTATTTTTTCTTCAACTTTAAATGATCATAAATCCTTGTACATAATAATCTGGGTGATCTACTATATATTAACGAAAGTCTCTGTGAGTCCTCTTTCTAATGAAATTGGTTTCATCCAATATGTCTATCGGAGCCAAAAGAGATGGTCGATCTACTTCAGCCTACCAAAAGCAAATTTTTAGGTCAAATTCAAACGATCATAACTCCTCGTACACAATGATCTGTGTGAGATACTATATATCAATGGAAAGATATGAGAGTCCTCTTTCTAATGAAATTGGTTTCATCCAATTTAGATATCGGAGTAAAATATTATGATTGATCTACTTCAAACTATCAAAACAGTCCACCAAAGGATAGATTTGAGAATTATTTGATTTTTAGGGGCGTTTTGGTCATTCTCCCTCACCCAAAATCCATCCAAACCCTATATTAAAGCCCATTAGAAGCATTAGATGTTATATTTCATAAAATTTCCTCAAAAAGAAAACCCTAAGCTCCTACATCCAACTTCAAGAACCTCCAAAGTTCACCATTAATTCTACAAATTTATTCAAGATTCCAAGTTCCTAGTTCAAGAACTCCAAGAACCATCATTAAAAGGCATGATTAACATCTCAAAAACGAGTATCGATCTAAAGTTCATCATTCAAGGTATGTGGGGTTTTTCAACAAGAACTCTCTTTCGTTCTTGTGCCCAAAAGTAATTTTATTTACAAAGACATGATTTTTATTTAATTTTTACGAATTTGAAGAATGAACCCATATCTTACGATGATTATTATGAAATCTTGATGTTTATAATTTTGAAAGATGAATTTACAAGTGTGGAGATATAAAGCATGAATCTTGAACGATATTTATCATGATTTTGATATTTGGATTGTGAATCCCCATTGAAAATTATATTTTTTTGAGAAAGTATGTGTTATAAGCATGTTGATGTTAAATATTTGGGATATTTTGAATGATTTGACCTTTTGGTATTAATGGAATTGTTTTGAACTCGAGTGTGAAAGAAATCCACAACGTGGTTGATTTTGATAGATGGTAAGCATGATGGCTCCCAATGTTTATTTATATATTACTGAAATTGTTTTGTTGTGGATTTTCTTTGAAATAATCTGAGCTAAGTCCGGGAGAAATCTTTAGCACCGAGTGGGAGGTATAAAGCGACCTTACTTCCCTAGAACTACGTGCTCCCGTAGAGTGAGCCTGAGGTTGATTTATATAGTGATCACTAGTTTGTGTGGATTTGATATCGATAGTCCTACTCTGATGGCAAGGATAGGACGGCTCTCCCCAACATAGGTTGTACGTTGGACTCCATGTAGCTCACATAGTTTATGTCGGTTATAGGATCTCCCAGTGTGTGTGTTTCCTTGGGTCTATGGTGAATGGTGAAGTGATTTGAAAGTGGAATTGTGAAAGTTATTCTTACGAAAGATTTAAATGATATTTACATTGTGGGAATTGATATTCTTAATGAACTAAAAGTAATTGACAAATTATATGATGACTCACATGTATTATTGTACTTATTTCATCCTCTCATGATTATGATGATTTTCTTTGGGCTATGTGAGTCTTTCATACATCCTGCATATTTCTTATAAATATTTATGATGATGATGTTTATACAACTGCATACACCCCCATATACTCGGTTCCTTTCCATGGTACTGACCCACATCTTCGG